>NC_056748.1:362610897-362625897 GCF_019279795.1 Protopterus annectens
TTTCCATTTACTGGAATATAAATTCCTGGTGGAAGGATTGTGTGAAGAAATCAGGATGTGTTTAACTGTAGGAGAAAGGGAAATACACCTGGCTATTCTTGGAACTGGAGCAACCATGCTGTCAATTTCAGGGTTTGGATGGTAGGATGGAACTGTCCTGATTGATGAATCAGGAAGTCTGGAGATGGTTCCAGAATCTATGGTTCCTCCAAGAGATAGGGCCACAGGAAGGGGAACCAGACTTGGCAAGGCCAGCAAGGGGCAATGAGGATCAGGGTACTCCAACAGTTTTGCTTTCTGAATCACTTTTGGTATGACAGGAAAGGGTGGAAAAGCATAAAGGAGTCCTGGAGTCCAATTGTGGACCAGAGCATCAATGGGTGACATCACCAAATGGGGAATGAGGGCAAAGTAGTCACTGCATTTGGTGTTCATGTACGTGGCGAATAGGTTGCAGCAAGGCTGGCCCCATTTCTGGAAAATCTCTTCCGCAACTTCTGTATTCGGGGACCAATCGTGAGGCATCAGAACTACTTGACTCAGTTTGTCTGCTATTACATTGGACTTCTCCGAAATGTGCGTTGCTACCAGAATGCGTTGAGTGTCCATCGCCCATTTCCATACTCTTAGAGCCTCTCCACAAAGTGGGTAAGATGTAGTTCCCCCTTGCTTGTTTATGTATCACACTACAGACATGTTGTCTGATTGAATCACAATTGTCCCGATGGGAAGAGAAAGTACAGTTGTGTACCTACCATAAATGTAGATGTTAGAGTGTAATCACTGTTGCAGTCATTACACTTGGGTTATCCTGCTGGCAGGCTACCCGCAGTTGGCCAGAATTCCAAAGTCTAGGTCCGGCGTCAGTTGCTGTCACCTCTTCCCTGACGTCAGTGCGCCAGGGATATAAAAGATGCAGCTGACGCCATTTTCTTCAGTTTTACTTGCCCCAGATGTCAGGTGCCCCCAAATAGGTAGGCTAAAATATTATGTCAAGAAGCATGCATGTACAAAAATAAACATTTCCTTCATCTACAAGCAAATACACCACATACGTTGTATAGAATAGAGAAGTACAGAAAAGTCCCAGCAAAGAAAAGGGGGATGGTGGGTGGGTAACCTGGACTGCAACAGTGAATACACTCGAACATCTACATTTATGGTAGGTACACAACTGTACTATGTTCATCGTGTTTCACTGTTGCAGTCATTACACTTGGGTTGAATCCCAAAGCTGAGGTTGGGTGGCTGGGCCTAAATAGGATTAGGAGAGGCTACGAGGCCCTGCAGAACTGCAGTGGCAAAGCCTGCTCTGGATTTAGAGTAGAGAGGTAAGTGGTAGTGCTTGGTGAAAGTGTGCACTGAACTCCAGGTTGCAGCCTCCAGAATGTCTTTGATTGGTACTCCTCTGAGGAAGGCTGCTGAAGTGGCTGCTGCTCTGGTTGAATGTGGCCTAATGCCCTTAGGCACTGATTTGCCATGTTGTGAATAGCAGAAATGAATGCAGTGTCCTATCCATTTTGAAATAGTCTGCTTTGAGATAGGCTTTCCTTGTGATCCTGCAGTATAAGCTACAAACAATTGCACAGTTTTTCTGAAAGCTTTTGTTTTGTCCAAATAGAAGCGTAGCTGTCTGTATATGTCCAAAGCGTGTAGAAGTCTCTCCCCTTTATTCTGGGGATTTGGATAAAATGTTGGCAAATTAATGGTTTGGTTAAGAGCCACACTGGATACTACTTTTGGTATAAATGTTGGGTTTGTCCTTAGAGAAACCCTGTCCTGATGAAAAATCATGAAAGGTTCCACTGCCATTAATGCCTGTAACTCTGAGACTCTTCTTGCTGAAGTTATTGCTAGGAGCAGAGCAGTTTTCCATTATAAGAAGTTTATATCAGCTGTATTGGCTGGCTCAAAAGGAGGCAGTGTGAGCTTTTCTAAAACAAAACTGAGGTCCCATGTAGGTATCAGTGCTCTCCTTGGGGGTCTTATGTTTTTTGCCTGTCTTAGTAGTGGATGAGAGAAAATAGGAGGTTCCGTATTGTAATGAGCTGAAATGGCAGAGGCATGGATCTTAATTGATAAGGATAGGCCTTTGTCCAGCATCTCAGTTAGGTATTGTAAAATCTGAGGTATATCTGGAACAAGTGGTTCGAGTCCTTGTGCCTTGTTCCAAGCACAGAATCTCTTCCATTTTTCTGCATAAGATTTCCTAGTACCGGGCCTCCTGGCTTCTAAAATGACATCCATAACAGCTTTAGAGAGAGGTGTGGTGTGAGTGGCTATATTATCTGCCATGCAGCCAGATTTAAGGTTCTGAGTTGACTGTGCAGAATCTGATTGTTTTGAGTCAGAAGATGAGGAATTTGAGGTAAAGCCCAGGCTGAGCCTTCAGCCAAGCTCTTTAGGATTGGGTACCAGTGCTGGCGTGGCCAGTCTGGGGCAATCAATCATTTTTGGCTTCTCTTGTCTGACTTTTAGGAGCACTTTGGGAAGAAGAGGCAGTGGAGGAAAGGCATAAACTGTCAGTGTTTTCCAGCTGAATGATAGAGCATCTACTTTCCATGCTTGTGAGTGATAAGTTCTTGTGCAGAATCTTTGTAGTTGGCAGTTGTGAGGGGAGGCAAAAAGATCTATGTCTTGGCGTCCCCATTTCCTTGTTATCATGCTGAAGACCTGTGGATTTAGTTTCCATTCGTGAGGATCCATGAGATTTCTGCTTAGTTCATCTGCCAGAGTATTTTTCTTTCCTGGCAGGAATTGTGCATGCAGATGTACTTGATAGGTCAGTGCTGTGTTCCACAAAGTCATGGCTTGCCTGCAGAGGGGGTAGGAATGTGTGCCCCCTTGCTTGTTTATGTACCACATAACTGTGGTATTGTCCGTCTTTAGTAATAGGTGTCCTGGATGTAGTAGATCCTTGAAGGCTGTCAGGGTATGCTGTACAGCTAGCATCTCTTTTTGATTGATGTGAAGATGCATTTGTTCCTTGGACCACATGCCCTGAATACATTTTCCTGCCATGTGTGCCCCCCAGGCATAATCCAATGCATCTGTTGTTATTGTCTGCCTGGCTTTGGGTAAGGTGAAAGGCTGTCCCTTGTTGTGGTGACAGGCCAGTGCCCACCATCGAAACTGCTGTTGCAGGCAGGGAATAAGAGTTATTATTGTTTCCAGGCTGTGGCAATGTTGAGTCTAAACACTTTTTAGATACCACTGTAGTTTCCTCATATGCAGTCTTGCATATGGAATTAGTAGAATGCAGGATGCCATGAAGCCCAGGGCCTGCAGAATTTTTCCTGCAGGGAGCTGGGTCTTTGTTGCCATCATTTGAAAGTAATGAGTCAGTTGCCTTTATCCTCCATTTTCTTTAACACCTCTTCTGACTTAACGCCAAAGTATCATGCTGTACTGGAGCATCCAATAATTTTAACATGATCAGGTAAACTCTGTTCTTTTAACCAAGCATGCCTTCGAATGACAGAGCCTGTAACTGCGGCTCTGCAAGAATCCTCTAATGAATCAAAACCACATTACAGAGTATGCTTTCCCACTTGTTCAGCTGCATGCAATAAATCCTGCATTTCCTTATTGTCAGGACATTCTTAGTTTGTAAGCATTTTCTGTTTTAACAAAGACATTAGGTATTGTTGATATTTAAGCATGTGAAACTGGCAGTTTAAAGCCCTTACAGCTAAAGTAGCAGAAGTGTAAACTTTTTTCCCCCATCTATCCGGAGCTCTGGAATCCCTATCAGAGGGGACAGGGTTTTTTGCAGTGGAAGCCTTAACCCCTTTGGGACCCTGAGAAATTGTTTCTGGGTCAGCAGCAGGGTTTTTATAAAGAAATGTATGAGAGTCTGGGACCCCGTGGTACTTGTCTGGCTTGACTGGTGCAGGGGGGTAAAGAATCAGGAGACAAACTGGATTCAGAGAAAACATCATCAACAATATCAAGCACAGGGGGGGTAGCCAGAGGCCTGTGCTGAGGCAATAAAAGAAAGTCTCTGAGCCTTTTCTTGGATTCTGAATAATCCTGGCTCTCCCAATGGAAATGCTCCCTCATGGTGTGCAAGGTTTCCCCAAAAGAGTAATCCTCAGGCGGAGAGGCTGAAGGTACAGATTCTTCTGCATCAGAGTCGTCATAGGGAGGGAGAGAATATCCCTGATCTGAAGAGGAATCAGAGGAAATAGAAACCTGGTCAGAGGAGTCATAGTCAGTGTCTTGCTTAGGCCTTTTATCAGGAGGGGGATGGGAATACCTGATCAAAGTAATTAGGTCCTCGGCCATTTTAAGCATCTGTTTCTTTGGCATGGATGACTGTCCAGGAGAAAGCTGTACTTGTCTCCTTGTCTTTAATGGTGTTTTTGACTTTGCCTTGGCTGCTGTAGTGGACTTAATAGTACGCTGTGAAGGTCTGAAAACACCCTCAGAAGCCGATGCCTGCTCAGTGGCTCCGGACCCATCTGAGGGAATAGTTTCCGCAGGCCCAATACCTTCAGTTTCCAGAGGCCTAGGTGTCTCCACGTGGGAGTCGGATACAGCCTGTGGCTCTGAGGTAGCGGGTGTCACAGGCTGTGACAGCGCCTCACTGAGAACCGGCGACTGGCCTAGAAGAGGCTTCGTTGTCGGTTTTGGACCTCGGATGCCTGTCCTTTTCTTTGTCTTTGCGTTTTTTATGAATTCCGTTTGTCGGTTGTTCCGCAGTCTGGAGCAAGAAAAAGTATCCCCAAAGGGGTACTTAGCTTTATTGAAGACTTCGGTTCTGAAATTCAATTTCGAAAAATCTCAGGAGTCAGCTGACCGGCACTTGCGAACTGCTTTTGCTTCGGGCACCGCGCGGCAAGAAAGACTGAAGAAAATGGCGTTGGCTGCATCTTTTATACCCCTGGCACACTGACGTCAGGGAAGAGGCGACAGCAACCAACGCCGGACCTAGACTTTGGAATTCTGGCCGACTGCGGGTAGCCTGCCAGCAGGATAACCCAAGTGTAATGACTGCAACAGTGAAACACGATGAACATCTGTGAAATGCTTGCAACATGTATAGCACCGCTCTTATCTCCAGAACATTTATGTGCAAGTTGTTCTCGTGATCCTGCCAGATACCTTGAACCGTTATTCCCAGATAATGCCCCCCCCCACCCTATCTGGGAAGCATCCGTGGTCAAGATTGCATTTTGCTGAGGGGGAGCAAGTGGATGACCTAAATGAAGCTGATCTGTATGTAATCACCATGTTAGATCCTTCTTGCAGGAGTTTGTGATGAGTATTTGGTGAGACAAGGGGAGATCCTGCATTGACCACTGCGCAAATAGTAGCCACTGAAGTACTCTCATATGTAGACCAGCTAGGGGAACTAAGAGAATGGTGGAAGCCATAGTCCCTAGAATCTGAAGGACTATTCTGGCCTGTACTTTGTCTTTTTTCAGCAAGAATCTGACTTGGTTGTGCAATGATTCTATCCTTTCTGGTTTCAGGTTTGCTGTCATGGTTGTTGAGTCTATGCCTGAGCCTAAGAAGACAATGAGCTGCAATGGAGATAAGGTGGATTTTTTTAGATTTATTGTAATCCCTAATCTGGCGCACAAGGATAGAGTCTTGTCCCTGGTTCGGATTAGCTGGTGCTTGGTAGTACCATGAGGAGCCAGTCGTCTAGGTACAGAAACACCTGGAATACTAGATGTCTCAGGTGAGCCATTACCACTGCCATTCATTTGAACACTCTGGGGGCTGTAGTGAGGCTAAAGGGCAGTGTTCAAAATTGAAAATGACTGGCTTTCAGCCAAAAGCATAGATGTCTTCTGGAGCGCCGGTAGTACATGTCCTGAAGATCTATGGAGCACATCCAATTGCCTTTCCTGATAAAGGGAAAAACTGACTGCAGAATGATCATACGGAACTTCGATTTCGTTACAGACTTGTTGAGTTTGCTGAGATCTATAATTGATCTCCAGTCCCCGGTCGTTTTTGGAACTAAAAAGAATCGTGAATAAGTTCCGGATCCTATTTGCTCTGTGGGGACTTCTTGGATGACTCTTTTTTGAAGCAACAAGATGATCTCTGATGTTGCACAGTCTAATTGAATAGGTGGCACATCTGGTAAAGACCAATTTAGTGGGGGATCGGAAACAAAGGGAATGAGGTAACCTCTGTAAATTATATTTTTGTACCCAACGATCTTGGCAAACTTATAGCCAGGCGCTTGGGTACAGTGAGAGATGACCCCCGACTGCCTCCAGAGACGGACAGCCAGTCAACCCCTCAGGAGAGATGGAAGGGACGATCAGAGAAAGCATCTCTATCTCCCTGATTTTGCGGACCTCCTCTGCCGCGAGTGCGGCATCTTCCATTATATCCTCCCCTCTGCCTCTTGGGGAGGATTGACCTTGTGCCTGAGGGAAACCTTTTTGGGATTTGCGGAACCACATTTTCCCTCCTGTGTGACCCTTGGGATAGGGTCTAGAAGGAAAGGAGAAACAGACTCTGACAGCAGATAAGGTTTTCCCTTCCTGCTCGCACCTGCTCAAAGTCTCTTTTACCTGAGGTCCAAAAAGAGTTGAACCATCAAAGGGGACGTTGGTAAAGGAAGACTTAAAGGATTCTGTAAAGTTATATAGACACATCCAGGAATGTCGCCAAGAAAAATTCCTGCTGCGGCTGCCCTGCTTGCTCCGTCAGCTGCATAGGAAATCAGCCTCATGGAGTAGTTAGCAACAGATGTATAGGTGGAGAACTGCGCAGATACCTTGTCCATGGATCCCGAAGATACTGAACCCTGAAGGGCATCTCCCAACTCTTTCAGGTGATCCCTTTGAAGTCTAGTAAAATGGAACGGGTAATTCAGCGATCGTAAGGTAAATGCCACTGAAGAGTATGTATGCTTTCCATACTTATCCATCGTCCTAGACTCTTTATTAGGAGGATGGATATTTGAAGATGTCTGACAACTCCTTTTTTGTGGCTGCTGCTACCACCATAGCATCCACAGGAACTCCCTTAGAAAGGAAAGATTTGTCTTCCGGAGCAGTCATAAATTTGTTTGGCCTCCTCGAGACAGGCTCCACTGTGTCCGGGGAGGTCCAAGCTTTCCAGGATATGACCCCCAAAAGCTGGTCATATAGCGGTGTCACCCAGGAGGTGGAAGGTTGGGAACCAAAGGCCTTAAGGTACACCGACTCATCCTCAGTAGGGTTAGCGGTCTTCCAATCACCCCTTTAAGGATTTCAAGGATGTCTGCAAAAGAGACATCTTCAGAGGGGGATCTTGGGGACCCTTCTGACTCATCCAAATCAGTGTCTGATGTGACAGACTCAGGTGAGTTGAAGTGCTCCCTCTTAAAAAGTCACTTCCAAGGGACTTCTCCAGTGGGATAATAAGGGGAGGTCTCGGAAGAGGGGATACCTCCAATTGGGGCTCTTTGAGTCTTTGGTTCCCTACGTTGAGGGGCATGCAGGGGAGAAGAGGTTGCTGCCAGCTACTGGCAGGACATAGGGTCCAAAGGCAGGGCTTTGGCACTGGACAAAGCTTTCTCTATTGCTTCAAAGGCCTTACCGCCCCGCTCCGAAAAAGGCCTTCGTTCCGAGGAAACAGAAGGTTGGCTCTGAGAAGGAGAGACAGGTTCCGAAGCAGATGTGGGAACCCAGCTCAGTCGAGCCGAAGCACGGAAAGGGAGGGTCGGTTCCGAAGAAAAAACGGGGCGACTATCCCTCTCGGAGTTGACTCGAGAAAGTCGTCTCCCAGACCCCTTGGCTCCAGACTGAGCCAATGAGGATAGAGTTATCGGTTCCGAGGAAGCAGGAAGAATTCTCGGAACTTAAGGATCCAGCACAGAAGGACCCAAAGTGTTCGACTCAGAGAACGAAGCAGTCAGAGGAGGAGGAGCAGCAGCATGAAGATTGGACAGCTCCAAAGCCCTTGGGTCCGGAAGACCTAACATTTTAGCCAGCGCTGGGTCACAGAGCAGCCTCTTCACCACCCACTCGATATCCTCATCAGAAAGTGTCCTGGAGGAACGGGTGGAGATGGAAGGAGATCCCCTCCTTTCCAAAATAGGAGATCTCAAGGTTGGTGAGATGGGATCCAAAAGAGGTGAGTGTCTCGATAAAGAAAGTTGTCTCGGCAACGAAGAAACAGACAGCACTGAGACAGAAGAAGCGGAACCGTCGCTTTAGACTTCTTTGATGGTTCTGAAGCTGGAACCGATGGAGATTTTCTTTTAAGAGTTTTGGTAGCTGTCTGACCAGGTTCCAGCTGTTCCTGGAAGGAAATAGTCATAAGACCCTTGTCTATCAGTTTTCTTTTTCTTTCATTAAGAACCCTAGTACTAAAGGCATGACAGAAAGTACAGGGTTCTTGTAAATGGGCCTCTCCAAGACAGTACACACAGCTGGTGAGACTGTCAGTTAAAGACATTTTTTGAGAACACTTGTCGCATTTTTTAAACCCAGGAGGACAGTGTTCTTTATGATCTCTGTCTTTGGACATTTTCCTGGTAATAAAGATAACAATCCAATCCAACAATAACAAGGCAAAGTACCACTAACAAAGGAAGAAGAATTAGATATATATATATATATAATATATATATATATATACACACACACACACACACACACACACATATATATATATATATATATATATATATATATATATATATATATATTTTTTTTTTTTTTCTTAAGGAAAGAATGACTCGCACTCAGAGAGGAAGGCCTTCTAATTTAAATGGACAACTACGGCCCTCTAACTAAAATGGGCCATACAATCCTCAAGAAAAGAGGACAGGGGAGCAAGCACTCTCAACAATCACACAAGTAAAAGGTAAAATTCTTATTACAGAATAATAGAAGAAAATTAGAGAAAAATATCAATTATCAAAAAAAATATACTTAGCCAACGAGCCAGTAAAGAGATAACCTCAAAGCTTTCACGGCAAACAAGATCTAGGGAATTGCCATGATGCACCATGGGATAGGGGTTAGCCTCGAGCCAGTAAAAGCTCTCGAGCTTTAGTATCGGCCGAGTCGGAGCAGAGAATCGGCTCCAAACCCATCCAGCAAGAAATATGGAGAGATAGGACTACATAACATCTTTCATTTTATCTGCCTCATATCTAACTCATCACTCTTACTCTACTCGGATGACATGGTCCTCTACTGGACTAGTCATTCTCTGTCTTCCAAATCTCCTTGCCTTTTATACTCACCATGCAATTCTCCCTGGAATTCTCCGGCTGTGAGTTACAAGAATTACAGTTATGTAAGTAATCTTATCATAATAGTAGATGTTCGAATGACCACCAGTGCAGTTGCCCTAGCTAGAGTAGAGTCAATTATCCGAAACGTCAATTATCCGAACGCAGCCTTCCAAAGTTTTTGGATAGGAAAAATTAAAGTCTGAATATTTAAACATTATACATATCGCTTGTGCACGTTTTTGAAATTGCAGCCTGCTTGTGTGTGAAAAATATTCTTTATTGTCCACTGGAATTGCTGAATAGTTGAAAAGTGTACTCTCTACATGCAGAAAAAAACATTTTTTTAAGTTTTTTTATCAGGTTCAATATATATTTCATTATCCGAACAGTTTGATTATCTGAACAACCCTAGGTCCCAATTAATTCAGATAATCGACTCTACTGTATATGGGTTCTAACCTACACAGGACATAAAAGCATGACCTATAAAAAGACTTCCACTCCCCTACCCAATGGATTAAAAGTAAACACCCAACATGTAAACTTCACCAAAACAAAAAACATGCTATTTGGTACCATAGAGAAATTCAGGAGAACTCGTGACTCCCTGGTAATCCTTTATCATCTTAATATTCAATTAAAAATATCAATGTTTTCAAGTAACTTGGAACATGGCTAAACCCAGTTGTCAACTTCCAACTGCAGAGGAACAATACATGTAAAAATATTAACTTATTGCATTTCTGTGCCAACAAAATCTCCGTCATTCTTTCATACTCAACCAGGTCAACCACTCAAAATTGTACAACACTTGCACAGTTTGAATATGGACTCCAATAAGTAGCTGCTGCATTCAAAAAGGACACCTCAACCATCCAATCCATCATAAACAAAATCTGCTGTTCCATCATCCTATGTCTTACTGATGAAAACCACTGCTTAAGTTTGTAGAAAGCTAAAAGGCTTCCAAATCAAGCAAAAGAGGTCACCTGCTGCATTGCCTCACAGTTGTTCAAACTGTGTAATAAGCACACTCTCTCCCTTCCCCCCTTAGCCTCTTAAGTATAACATAACATCCATCCTACAGTCTCAGAAACACCAGTCACTTAGGCCCACTACTGCAAATCCCTCAAGCCAAACTGCAAATCACAGACCATTTCTTCTCTATGGTAGGCCCCAAACTCAATCTCTTCCCTCCTGTATCAAAGACATCTTCTTATCCCAGCTCCCAAGCTCAACTATAATTTCATTTTAAAATCTATCAACATGCAATTCATTCTTTCTGGTCACACAACCTAGTCTTCTTTGTTTACTCTGTCCAAATCTCCTTGCCTTGCATTCTTGTGATCCTCCCTAGACATCTCCTACCATGTGTTATAAAAATTAAAGGAATGCAAGTAAACTTACCACAACAGTAGTTCAGATGATCATTGCTGCAGTAACCTTGGCTATACAGGATATAAGGGAATCTTTCATGTGTCCATTCCATTGACAGCTCGAGCAGAGCTGTAGAAAATCAACAGTATGGGCAGCAAGCCCTTCAGAGCTTTCATGCCAACTGAAAGAGGGAGACTAAAGCCTTTAAAGATGGCAATGATAGGTAAACAAAATTCAATGTCCACACTCTGGCAACATAAAACATGCAAATTAAGATGACTGAAGGGAGTGGCTACTGCAGCAGTTGTCGTTCGTACATCCACCATTATGGTTACTTATAGAACTCTACTATGTCCATCCTTTGATGATTACTGCAACAGCCTTAGCTATATCCATAGAATATCAAAGCTTATAATGCCAGGAAAGAGTGGAGTCTAGGAGCTCCTGCATAATCATCCTAGCAAAGCCTGCTCTACATCAGGAAAAGGAGTCTAGTTTGTACTGCATTATTTATGTATCTACAAAGGACTAAGTTGCTGCCTGTAGAATACTTCAAGTCCACGTCTTTCCAAAAAGCCACCGATGAAGCCAGTGCCCTAGTAGAATGTGCCTTGACCCTTCCTAGAATTGATTTGTTACAGTGAGAATAACAAAAAGAGAGAACACATAGTGTATTTCTTAATGTAAATTCACTCCTCCTCTGCTCAGCCCGCTCCATTCATCCTTTGGGCTCACTCCACTCCCCTGCACATCTACCCTTATAGCCCCAAAACCACTCCAACTCTAAACCACCCAATCATATTTCCCCTCTTACTCTCACTTCTCCCCACCCACTCCTTCATTTCTCTCTTCCTATTTCCCACTCTACACAAACACTCCCATCCACACCTCTCCAGCCCCTTCCCACATACTACTCTTCTCACTAGTCCTACCTTTATAGTCATACTATATCTTAAACATATCCACCAATTCGTCTTATCTCCACTACACCTTATACACCTAAAAACATCATGCCACTCAAGCATACAATCAGTCTCACACTTATACTACTTCCCCTCCTCCTCCCCTGCCTTCACCATATCACTCACCTCCCTACCATACACCACTACTCCCTTTCACACCATGTACAAGAGTCACTAATTTTCTCTCTCTATACCTCTTCAGTCACCATGCAATTTTTCTCTTTCCTACTAAACTCATTACCAATAATAAAAACTCAGCCCCCTTCCAAGTCACACCCTACCTTAAGTATCACCTTAACCCCAAAACAAATGCTAAACTTTCCAGACACCTTTTCTCCACATTCGTCAATTTGTCTCTATTCTCCTCTCAGGCGAAATTCAACCCAACCCTGGGCCCTCTGTCAATCTCCCTTCCAACATCACCTTCCCCAAATAAATTACTTCTCTTCGCAATATTTAACACCAAAAGTTTATGCAACAAAATACCCAACCTCCATGCCTGGCTCCTCCACAACCACCCCAACATCCTAGCTATCACCGAAACATGGTTAAAACCTCATATTAAAGACCCCAAAATTACCCCTCCCAACTATACTATCATAAGATATGACAGAACCCAAATGAAAGGTGGTGGAATAGCCCTACTGTTTTCTTCCTCCCTATCTGTAAACTCCTTATACTAAACCTGTACCCTAATTTAGTACTGCTGAGCTAACCCTGGCCCTCTTAAATATAAATAAACACAAAAAGACATGCATTTCCTCTCTATACATTCCACCCAGTGACAATATACCTATTCTCGAGGAAATCCTCTCCTGGTTCTCATCTATAATTCTAGGTGACATTAAAATAAATTGGGCCACCATTCAATCCCTCACTACCTCACACAATCTAAACCTCTATAAAACTTTACCCAGGTAATCAACTCACCTACTAGACCCTCTAAAGACAGCTCCTCTGGAACCACCTGGACTGGATACTAGTCTCTCACTCCCATATCATCTCTGATAAGGGTACCTTACCTGATTCTCTTAGTGACCACCTCCCTGCCTTCGCTCGCCTGCCTCTTTATACCTATCTCATAACTATATTTCTACTCGCTCTCAAAAACTTCAACTCTCAATCCTTCTCTGACTCACTAAAATATACTAACTGGGCTCCTCTAAAATTACTCCCCTTGGATGATGCAGTGATTTACTTCAATACTACTTCCATCAACCTGTTAAATAGCTTTGCTCCCATTAGAACTAAAAGAATTAAATACAATACAGCCTCCCCCACCCCCCCACCCCCATTAATCAAACAGACTATAACTTTCATGCACCTCCAGGACAAAGCATGGAAAAACTACATGAAACACAAATCTTCTTCCTTCCTAACTGACTATAAGCAACTTTAAAACAAAGTCAAATAACGTATAGCCTGTGACCGAAAATCCTATTACTCTTTACTACAAAACAAGCACAAAACTAACCCTAAAAAGCTCTGGAATAGCATCTCTACCCTCCTCCATCCTGGTAAAAAAGTAAACCCATGCCATGACCCTCACACACCTCTGACCTCTCCTTAGCTACCGAATTTAACTCCTTTTTCATCGACTCTACAGCTAAACTCACTACATCTTTTACAAATAATATAACTAGCCCACAATCTCCTATCTCCCCTAATTCACCCTCCTCGAGCAACAAAACTTCTCAACTCCATCCTTTCACTCTCCAACTTGTTCCTATCTCTACCATAAAAAAACTACATAATTTGAAGCCATGTTTAAATTCCCCTGATGAGCTTCCATCTAACTTCCTTAAGCTAACTGCCAACAACACAGCCTTCCCCATCGCCACCCTAATAAACCAGTCAATCCAAGAATCCTATGTATCAATACTCTGGAAGAAAGCCTTTATCATCCCCCTTCATAAAGGAAGAAACGATACTGAAATCTTTAACTTCCGGCCAATTGCTGTTCTCTCCCCTATCTCAAAAATCTTAGAAAAATGCTTTCATCTACAACTACTACCCTACCTATTTGATAATCATCTGATTATCCCCACATAACACGGTTTCAGGCCTGGACATGGCACCACCAGCACTCTAATCTCCTACCTCGAAATGGTCAATTCCGCATGCGACTCTGGCAGAATTTTATATACCCTCCTACTCAATTTATCCAAGGCCTTTGATACAATTTCACACCACCTCCTCTTGTCTAAACTCTCTCATCTTAACATGTCTACCTACTCTAACTGGTTCTCCAGTTACCTCTCCAAAAGGCAATTGATCAAGTGGAAAAACTGTACTTCCCCTTTTCTTAACACCTTCACAGACGTACCACAGAGGTCCATATTAGGCCCTCTACTATTTAATATATTTATAAATGACTTCCACCAGTGTTTTCCTAATGCCAAGCTCGTCCAATATGCAGACGACTATGATAATCTGCTCTGCTGAAACCTTCCCCATACTACAGGAACTAACCCAAGAAGCCTTCCTATCAACCGAGAAATGGATGTTATACAATCATCTAGCACTAAATTATTCCAAATCCAAAATTATGATATTCATCCCCTCAAGGTATACTAAAATTAAGAAGAACTCTTTCTCCATAACTAGTCAAAACCTGACCCCTATAGAAAGTGATACCTAGTAGCTTTGTATGGGATGCGATATCAACAAACAGCTTAAATTTGACATGCATCTCCAAACAAATATAAAGAAAATCCACCAGAAACTAGGCTTATTTTGCCATCACAACCACTTCTATACTCCCTCAACCAAACATGTCCTACCACCTACCTCGTACCCTCCCTCTTGTATGGTGCCCCCGCTCTTTACTAATTTCCAACCTGGTCTAAAGACTAAACCAGCTTCCTGCTATAACAAAATCTCAGTTTGCCACTGGTGCCAAAGCCTCCACTCACCACTGTAATGTCCTTCACAAACTAAATTGGCTTGAATTACCATATCATCTCACCTTCATCCAACTTTCTTATGCACATAAACTCATCTTTAAACCCTTTCTCTGCCCTTCCCTTGACTCCTCCCCTCCAGTTGCATCAACCTGATAAGACTACTCAGGTCAAACAATCAAAACCTGCTCAAAGTACACAAACCTGTTCGAACTCCAGGCAAATTCCTTTTATCCGTCTCTCTATCCCGACTCTGAATTCCCTTCCTCCACAAATTCATAACACCAACAACTACTCCACCTTCAAAACCTTGCTCCATTCCCACATCTCATCCCTCTGGAAATGCTCCTGCTCCCACCCCACCTGACTCTCCTCTACTTAACCATATCCTACCTCTCTTCTCTAATTTCTCATAACTCTGATCCCTCTCCTCTACTTCTCCACACCCTATCTACCTACCTCTCTTTCAACTTTCCCAACTCTGATCCACACTGTCTGGTTTCCTACCTAATTTTCCACCTACAGCTATGCCCCTTACGTCTTCCTTCTATACCTATAC